>NC_060284.1:1139353-1179709 GCF_021613505.1 Equus quagga | reverse complement strand
TCCCAGAGCCCAGCGTCCCCATCACCCAGCGGCCCCGTCACGCAGCGGCCCCCTCACCCAGCGACCCAGTCACCCAGCGGCCCCGTCACGCAGCGGTCCCAGAGCCCAGCGTCCCCATCACCCAGCGGCCCCGTCACGCAGCGTCCCCCTCACCCAGCGGCCCCGTCACCGAGCGACCCAGTCACCCAGCGTCCCCGTCACGCAGTGTCCACATCACCCAGCGGCCCCCTTACCCAGCGGCCCCGTCACGCAGCGCCCCCGTCACCCAGCGTCCCCGTCACACAGCGGCCCCCTCACCCAGCGGCCCCATCACGCAGCGCCCCCGTCGCCCAGCGACCCCGTCACGCAGGGGCCCCCTCACGCAGCGGCCCCATCACCCAGCGCTCCCGTCACCCAGCGCCCCCGTCACGCAGCGCCCCCGTCATCCGCTTCACTGACAGACACGCAGAAGATGGCAGATTGTTCGGCACACTGGCGATTGGGCCCCTTCCCGGGACGGAATGCTCCGCGCGCCAAGCATGTCTGGCTCCTCCGAGCCGCTCCCGCGTGGCCTTCTGCGGAATCGCCCTGCGCGGTGCCGGGCTCTCCCCGGAGGCGGCCGTACTGTGGGCGCCACACCCTTCAGCGGCCGCCCTCCTCCTCTCCCCCGTCTGTGGGAAGGCCTAGTGGGGACTGGGTCGTGCGTGCCGCCGGCCCCTCCAGCCCAGGCTGGGCTCACTGAGCTCCGCTCTCCTCCGCCGAGACGCCCGCAGACCTGGGAGTGGGGGCGGGCCGGGAGCCCGGGTCAGACGCTCGTCCCCTGCCCCTGTACTCGGCCCAGATGGCAGGTCCCCCCGGGGTGGCTCTCCCTCCCGGCCTTTTTCTTGTCTTGTTCCTCCGCCCCCAGCCTCGCTGCCCACCCGCACCCGTGGCCAGGGCTCCGCGCAAGGGCGGCACAGAGGGGCCGGCCTCAGCCCTCCCGCCCAGGCAGCGCAGCGGCTGGAGGCAGCGTCCGGGCCGGGCTGTGGAAGCCCCCACACGCAGCCTCCGCCGAGGGCGGGCCCAGGGCCAGGCTCCTCCCGAGCTCCCGAGGCTCACGAGCGAGGCCAGGCCGCGGCAGCGTGCAGAGCCGTCAAGGCGCCGAGGGCCTGAGGAGGAGTCTCAGCTAGGCCCCTGGGCCAGGGGCTCCGCGCAGGCTGGGCCCGGAGGGCGGCCTCGGACAGGGGCGCGGGGCTGAGCAGGTGGCCGGGCAGCAGCCCGCAGAGCGTCCGCCCAAATCGCCCGACGCCGGCTTGAGCTGCGGCGAGGAGCCTCCAGCTCTCAGCTCCTCCGAGGCCGGGGGCGCCCTCCTCCGGGGAACCCCACGGGCAGAGCGGGAGCACCCGGCTCCCCAGCAGGGGCTGTGGCGGTGGGGCCAGCCCCAGGCGGCCCCTCCTCAGCGCCCGGGAGCATCTTCCTGCGCTCGGCTCTGCCGACTCCGGCCCAGCGAACCAGGCGCCCTTCTGCGAAGGAAGCATCTGGCTCCAAGTCCCAGACGACAAGCCCAGAGCCCGCGGCCGGCTGGGGAGCGGCGCCGAGCGCAGGCCCCGAGGCCCGGCTCCAGGAGCGCCTGACCAGCCCTGCACCAGACGCCAGTGCTGCTGCCCGGGGCTGGCCCGCGACGGGGCTGCGTGAGCCCTCACCTCCCGCCCCACACGGCCGTCTCCCAGACAGAGGGACGAGCGGGCCGGGGCACTGCACAGACGGCAGCCGGAGACGCAGGAGTCGGGTGCGGCCCCACCAGGGGCTGTGCACAGGGAACAGGCAGGCCCCGTGGGAGCTGACCACCACCTACGGCCCCTCTTCCCTGAGGCACTGTCGCCGAGGGACAATAACGTAACCAGCCCTGCCCAGTGGATCATCATCTTAGCCAAACAAGGTAAGTCTGTGCTGGCCTCCTAGCATCCTTTGCAGCTAAAGATTAAAATGTGATTTAGTTTTAGTCAGTGACACCTAACTAGAAATTTGCTAACAGGAAGCAGTATGGAGGCCCTTTGTTTCCCCGATAGAAGAGGGGTAATGGGGTACGATACGCGCATGACATCTGGAGCTGCAGGAGCCATTTTGCAATCAGAGGCACCAAGCATGAGGACGAAAGGAGCACATGCTAAGGATGACAGAGCAGAACGTGAGAAAGAGCACGGCTCCTGCTGGCATCATGTAGCAGCCGAAACAATGCCCACAACCACTCTCGACAGATTTCTTGTCCTGTGAGAAAAATAGCCCCAACTGGCCTAAACCACACTTACTTGCATTTTCTTCTAGGAGGTAGCCAGTACTGTTGCCTTCACTTTGAGATGAGGAAATTGAATTTTAAGGGATAACGTGTCCAGGACCACTCTGATGAATGGGATGTGAGCACAGGTCTACCCTACCCTTCAATTCGTGACTCTTTCCTGTTCCCCGCAAACAAAGGAGACCATGAGCACCCAGTACATTTCCCTCACTATCCTGGAACTTCCACGGACCAGGAGCATCCTTATCAAGACCCGTGTAAAGACTGGAAATGCTGACAGCTGCTCTGCAGTGGCTACTACGGTTTTCTGACTTCACTGTAAGGCTATCCTCAAGCTCTCATCTAACTCTTCTCAATTCTCCACACCAGTTCTCAGCTTCTTTTCAAGCTCCGTCCCCCTCAATTTCCTGTCCCCTTTTCCCCAAAATCCCAAGGGCTAATTCAGTGGATACCAGATTGTTCACCATTGTTCCTCTATGAAATTTAAAATATCCTGTGAAATATCACTCTTCTCTTCTCGTCCGGTGCCACTGATCTCATTTTAGTGCTGGAGAGGAAGGGAGCAAGGAAGGAACCAGTGTTCACTGAGAACCTATTGTGCACCCGATCCCACGGAGGCACCTCAATTCTTTCAACAATCATCAATTTGCTTCAACTAAGAAGCTTTTCTAAATCTTTTTGGAGCAAGGCAAAAAGCAAACAAACAAAAGTGCTAACCCCAAACCAAAATGTGGTTAAAGGTGATGGGGCCACTGCAGCATCAGAACCGAGGGAGAAGATGGAGACTGGCGCCTAGAACTGACGCTGTCGCTGTGTCCAGAAGTGAACCTTGTGGCTGAGGACATCTACAACGTGCTGCCAAGTTAAAACCTGAAAGACAAAGGTTCTGTTGATTGAGAAATTTATTTCAGGAGTGTCTCGTAGCCTGTCAGTGAGTCAGCTCCGAGTCCGTGTGCAGAACCTCCAGGCTGCTGTGGGAGGTGGAGGCTGGGAGTTTGCTCCTGCCCACAGTGATGGGAGCGGGGCAGACGGCCTGAGTAGCTCACCTCAGCGAGGTGCCGCTCACTGTCCAACACCACAGCTGGAGCCAAGGACGCAGGAGAAAAACGACCAGGCAACGCCTTTCCCGTCAGAGTCTGGGGGACGCGTTCCCTTGCCGGCAGCCGTTGCCACCCTCAGAGACACTGTCTCCCCTGGGGAAGACTCTTCTGCCTTGGCACAGTTTGGCTTGAGGGGAGGAAAGTCGTGCAGGGGAGAACAGATGTGCCTCAGTCAGGCTGGGGGAGCCTCTAGGGGAGATGCTCAACGGAAGAATCCACAGGGTTATGGTCTCGTGGGGATTTTCCTAATTTGCTGGATGGCTGCTTTAGATCCAGCATCTGGCAGGTGGGTGCTGCCCATGTCCACATGCAGCACTCGAGGACGGGCAGAGAGGCTCACCACGTCCCTCCCTGACGGGCACACTGAAGGGGCGTGGGCCGTGGAGACAGAAGTGGGCTCATGTCCCGGCTCTACCGACCCCTGGCTCTGTGGTTCTGGGGAAGTCACTTCCTCTCTTTAAACTTCAGTTTTTCAATCTGCATAATGGGGGTAACAATAATAATTGTTCTGCCTACTACAAAGGGTTGCTCTTAAGATCAAATGAGAAAATACTTTGTAATCCAGAAAATATTGCTTCCAGATCAAAGCTGAGTTGTCCACCAAACAGTTCAAGCTACTATTCGTTGAGTGTTCAGTGGGTGTGAAGCACTTCCTTTCTCCAACAGAATCTAAGACTCAAAAGAACCAGAGGTAGTGTTTGTACACTCTTAGGCAATCCGTGCTGTAACCAGTGTCACACCACATCGCGAATGTGCTGTTGTGGTCATTACCACTACTTCTTTACATCTGCTTCCTCCAGTTGACTTCAAACAGCTTGAGGAGAATTGTTCCCCGCATTCTGGAGGTTGGGAATATAGTAAGATGTGGCAAGTGACTGACGAAAGGGGCCTAGGAATTCTGCAGACTGCCTAAGCTTTGGTTCCTCAGGCAGAGCTTCAGGAATGTGACACACAGAATGGCAACAGATCGAAACGCTCCCCATAGTCGCCACCTGCCCATGTTCCTTGCGAGCCCACCGCGGGCAGACGATGGGTGCTGTGCCCATCACTCAGCTACGCAGGGACTGCTCCAGATCAGTGGCTTCCGGCACAGCCGGCGTGTGGCTTGTGTGTACATATGTAAATTTCACGAGGCAGAGGCAGTCACGCCACGAGTCACACTGCAAGTCAGGCGGCTGGATGATTTACTACGCAAAAGTTAGTGCACCTGTGCCTTTTTGTCAACCAGTCAGGCCCAGGCCACGCCAAGCGACTCTGCCAATAACCCAAATAGTAATTTGGTTTTAAACAGCTTTTCAGCTACCACAATTCTCTTGATGAAGAACAGTGATAGACTTGGGTGGCAGGGGAGAAATGCCTGTTTTTAATATTGTTTGCCCTCATTTTTCATTTTAAAGAATTCGTCTTTGTTGGAGTTCTTCCGGGTTAACCATTTTATTTGAACATTCTGATTAAACTAGAACTTGAATCAAACGAGTTCTTTGCTCAGTCCTCCTGTGTGGGAACTGGTATTTCTATTTATTACCTGACGATGAAATATTAACTTTTTTTCTCTAAATAAATGCCTCCTCTTAATGGCTCCCATTTTCAGGGATCAGATTAAATTACGGGATGCAATTGAAACGGCCACTGGCTTTCTGCTATTTGAGATGATGGCATGTTCTCTATTAAATTACATTATTCAGTGGGTGTGCAGGGGACCTAACAGTGTCCAAAGTGAAGTAAATAACTCTCCGCCCCAGAGACTTTTCTGCATGTTAATATCAACTGCCAGGGGACATGGTGAAAAATAAGCAAGTCCAGTGGGACAAGCAGTCATGGTTTCTCAGAACAGATGGGAGTCCTAAGGCTGCATGCAGGGAGGCGGCCACCCCCCCATGTTAATGGTGGGTTACAAACTAGAGGAGGAGGAGGCAGATAACGGCAGCAGCAGAGGCAGCAGACACATGGGGTGAGGAAGGGACGGACACCGTGGTAGGAGTGTTCGAACAGAGCCCAAAGCTGGGGTGCGACACATCACACAACTGGACGGCAGTGTGAAAGAAAACTAGCTCCAGGCAAGGCTCAAGAGAGAGAAGGCAATTCTGTCTCAGTGAAGGGAGGAATTCTCTGGAGAAAAAACAGACTTGCAAGGGATGGAGGAGGAAAAATGGCTTTCAATTATCCATGTTATCTTTCCCTACTAATCATTACAGATGATGAATAGGTGCAATAAAAGCCAATATTCAATTTTTCCAATTTACATGGAAAGAAGGCCATAATGTATTGTTAAGGGGAAGAAACGGCAGGTTAGCCACAGTGTATATAATATGATCTCATTTTGCAATACATTTGTATGCAGGGAACAGTCTGGAGGGACTTATACAGAAATGTTAACAGTAGGACTACAAGTGACTTTCATTATTTTTCCCATCTGTATTTTCCACAATTAACATGTGTTGTGACTGTAATAAGAAAAAGTCATTATTTTTAAACTTCCCTGTGAATCATTTAGATTCAACCAATATATGCTGACTACCCACTATGTGTCGGACGTGAGAATTAGTGCTTTCAGAGGTCAGCACACAATTACAGTGGATTTTGTTGATAAACAGGCCATTTTTCCTGGCTGTTTTACAGAATTTTAGACTCTTACAAGGTGAAAGGGCCACGAGAGTTTATCTAAAGATTCCATTTTAAAAATCGTGGTGAAATACAGATAACATAAATTTTACCCTTCTATTATTATTATTGTTATTTTTTTTGGTGAAGAAGATTGGTCCTGAGCTAATATCTATTGCCAATCTTCCTCTTTTTACTTGAGGAAGATTGTCCCTGAGCTAACATCTGTGCCAATCTTCCTCTTTTGTATATGGGACGCTGCCACAGCACAGCTTGATGAGTGGTATGTAGGTCTGTGCCTGGGATCCAAACCCATGAATACTGGGCCACCAAAGTGGAGCCATGAACTTTACCACTATGTGACTGGGCCAGCCCCTGCCCATCTTAACTATTTTACGTGGACAGTTTAGTGGCATTCAGTACATTCACACTGTTGTGCAACCATTACCACTGTCCATCTCCAGAATTCTTTTCATCTTGCAAAACTGAAACTGTGCCCATTAACGACGACTCTCCATTCCCCACCCCCAGCCCTGGCACCCACCATCATACTTTCTGTCTCTGTGAATTTGACCACTCTCGGGACCTCAAGTACATGGAATCACACAGTATTTGTTTTTTTGTGTCTGGCTTCTTTTACTCAGCACAACGTCTTCAAGGTTCATCCATTTTGTTGCATCTGTCAGAATTTCCTTCTTTTTTAAGGCTGAATAATATGTATTATGCCACATTAAAAGGGTATATACACAATACAATATATATACTACATTTTGTTTATCCATTTATCTGTCCATGGACACTTGAGTTGATTCCATCAATTGGCTATTGTGAATAATGCTGCTAAGAACACGGGTGTACAAATATCTCTTTGAGATCTTGCTTTCAATTTGGGTATATAATGGTTAGATTTTAATGCAATCTCAGATTCAAAGGCAGAGAATATGCCAGTATTATTACTGAGATTTGAGCATCTGTCTCTGAATATCCATGGAGAAAGGTGCTCACCAGCTCATGAGGCAGTACAGTACACTGGTTAGAGAGGACAGGTCTTGGAGTCAGACAAAATTGGGAACATTTTTTTTTTTGAGGAAGATTAGCCCTGACCTAACTACTGCCAATCCTCCTCTTTTTGCTGAGGAAGACTGGCCCTGAGATAACATCCATGCCCATCTTCCTCTGTGTTATACGTGGAACACCTATCACAGCATGGCTTTTGCCAAGCGGTGTCCTGTCTGCACCTGGGATCTGAATTGGCAAACCCCGGGCTGCCGAGAAGCCGAATGTGCCAACTTAACTGCTGCGCTACCAGGCTGGCCCCTGGGAACAAATTCTTGCTCCACTCCTCACCACTGGATAGCTTACGAAAATCAATAGTCTCTTTAGGTCTCAGCTTCCACCTCTATAAAGTGGAGATAACTCTATCTATCTTATTGGGTGGCTGTAAAGATTAGTTGGATAATGTACCTAGAAAATGCTCAATACATAGAGGATATGCATAATCAAAGAACTCTTCTTAAAGAAAGGTCTTATGATAAACTGAAAGGTACCTACTTAAAATGTCCATGCATTGCATTATTTACAATAGCCAAGACATGGAAGCAACCTAAGTGCCCATCAACTGATGATTGGATAAAAAAAATATGGTATATATACACAATGGAATACTACTCTGCCATAAAAAAGGATAAAACCGTCCCATTCACAACAACATGGATGGAGCTTGAGGGAATTATGTTAAGTGAAATAAGCCAGAGAGAGAAAGACAATCTCTGTATGACTCCACTCATATGAGGAAGTTAAACATGTAACTAAAGAGAACAGATTAGTGGCTACTGGGGAAAGGAGGAGTGGAGGGTGGGCACAAAGGGTGAAGTGATGCGCCTACAACATGACTGACTAAGAATAATGTACAACTGAAATTTCACAAGGTTGTAAACTATCATAATCTCAATAAAAATTAAAAAAAAAAAGTCCATGCATTACTAGTTCAAGTTCTGTCTGCTGGAAAACAGACTGTATCCCATCTGCTCCTGCGGCTCGGCGCTGTGGGCCCTGAGGAGGCCTCCCCCAGCAACGGCCTCAAAGAAAGCAGGCCGTCCGACTTAGCACTGGTTTGTGGATTCATGGGCAGGGCCGCTCTTCTGCATCCATAAAGCTCAAGCATCTGCTCGCGTGACTTGTCAATTTTTACTTCTCCAAGGGCAGAAAGTAAAATTTTGTTTTCCCAGAAAAACCTTTCCTGTAATTCAATTAATACAAATTTCATGCCTTATTAAGAGAAATACCAATATAGAAAAATGCAAGCTTGCCTAGGAAATTAATCTGCAGGCCACATTCAAATTATGCCTTAAAAAAATCCCTTTTATGAACTGATGTCCTCTCAAAAAGGAGCTTATTCTTTAAAGTATATTATATTTATTACCTATATCTATACATGTCTAACACTTTAAATGGCTCCAGAAAGTAGTTCCTTGTTTTAAAAGAAGAGTCCATACATACACCTTAAAATTAAAATATTTAGAGTACATAATTTTTACCTCAGTATATATTTCTTTGGGAAAAATGTAACTCCATCAGCACAGTTTCTCATGAGATGAGTGGGGACGGCTTCCTTCAGGCCAATGTGGCAGGTGTCACTGTGATAAGGAACATCTAGGCTGTTGTCCTACAGTGCCAAATATTTAATGGAAACCAAAAAATACAGTTCCAGATGCCAATATTGGGTCTACATGACATCATTCATCCAGATGTGTGGAAAATCTGGATTTTTAAGAATTGAATTTTTGTGGTCAACATCATGAAGCGTCCATTTCTGGGTTAAATAAGGCATTTGTGGCACAAAGCCATATTGGAATAGAAGACGTTTTGATTGTCGAGAAACAACTGAACGGAACACGGAGTACAACTGCAGTGCTGGGACTCGCAGCTTACGTGAAACACCATGTGGAACACAAGCAGCACGTTTCCAAACTGCACTCTGAGGTTCTTATGAAGCAGCCTGAGCACACAGTGCTTTGAGCAAAGCAATCATCACACAGGGTCACTGTCCCCAGTTCTCCTGACTCACTGAACCCGAACCCTGACCCAGGTACAAAATGAAATGATGCTCTTCTATTTTAATGCACTTAAGTAATCATTCAGTTTCAAATTCACCAGTTCAGTATTTGAAGCTATGGGAAAGGGAATGATAAACATAAACAATCTTATGGGGGGTGCTGAATGGGAGAGGTCAATCCCAGATGCCATGTACACGCCAGTCAGGAGAAACAGCAGAAGTCGGGGTTCAAGAGTGGGGTTTCTCCTCCCCTGGGCTCCCTTTCCTCCAGACGCCTCCTCTGAGGCTCTACTCTTGGGACCTGCTTCAGTGGAAGGAAGGCTTCAGATGCGAGACAGTTTAACTTGCACTGCCGACACAGCCAAAAACTAAAACCCTCCATAGAGCGCGCAGATGGGCCCAGGAAGGCAAACCCACCTGAGCAGGACACCAAGCCACAGTCTCACGGACAGACCAACAGCTCTGAATTACATGTCTGGAGCTTGCACACTCAGGCCCAGGTGCAAAACATCTTGGAGAACTGCTTCAAACCCCTCACAGAGAAAATACTTTCTTTATGTCAGTTATAATATGGTCATGTTCTAATTAGGACATTAGAGGGTAGTTTCTTTGAAAACTTGAATCTAATTCTATTTAACAAACCTCTAAATGTCTCTATATCCACTACCTTAAACTCCAAAAACCTTTCATTGTTTCTCAGTTAAGAGCAGCCATTCTAAAACTTTTAAGAGAGATTTTTTCTCCTTGACCTATACTAGCACAAAACACCAACTATCTATTGAAAAACAAGCTATAAATGTCCTGGCATACTCTTTTCTCAGTCACCTCAAACTATGACATTATATTCACAGACAACCCCTCCCATCTCACTGCACCTTGCTCCCCAGTGGCCAGTGTAGCCAGTAACAAACATCTCCTGTTTCTGCACCAACACCAGCAACTTAAGAGGGCTCAGGAAACCTTTCCATCTTTTCTTTCTGAAAGTCTGCCAGGTTGCTGGGGACCCCACAATGACTACAGAGTGGCTGATCTCTCATTCCCAGCATGCACAGTGATGTCAAAGGCAACCAAGCTTGCCTCCCCTCCCGTGGGGCCTCCTCCCGCCGGCTCACTCTAGAGACAGGAATTCCTAGAGGAGGGAGCACACACCACCTAACATCGAGAAGCCTTTCCTGCCACAGCAAAAGCGGTTCTGGCACAGAAGCCCTCCTCTTCTACCCCTCCAATACAAGAAAGAAAAACTGCAGCAACATTTTCTGAGAACACATGGACATGGCTGAAGGGCGGGATGGTGGGGTTGGGGGGAGAGGGGACCGACAGGGGCTGGGACAGGCAGCCTGCTGTGCCAACAGACAGGTTACAGTGCACCTGATGAATAAAACGAGCTGCACCACATACAGAAAAGAGGAGAGCGGCCCACCTGTGTCTGTTGAGGGATATTTACAAAGCTTGGATCCCGTGGTCCAACACTGACGAATCGGTTTGCGGGGGAGGTGCTGGGTGTCGAGTAGGCTGTGAAGGGAAGGGACACATGCGTTCAGGAAGCAGCACGAGATTGCACACACAAACAACACCAAAACACACAGTCTCCGAGCCTACGCAGCTGATTAACAAGGAAATGTGCAAACGCTGTAGCTGGCAAAGGGACCTGGCTAGCAAGGGCATTTTAGACAGTCGAGAGGGAGAGGGTGTTGGCTTCCGAAGACTGCCAGAGTAAAACAGTGTCAAACTGGTGCTCAGACGAGCTCTTCTCTCCTTCCATCAGACAAATGAGAACATGCAGGATCTGCCTTCTGAGTTAAATACGAGCTCTTGGTCAGCCAGAGATCTCCTAGTCTTTGGAGCACAGGGAGAAAGAAATTAGGCAGAAAGGGAGGGAAGCAGTTTCTTGAACAACCTTGCCGTTCAGACTATTACACTCCTAAAAATCATAAAGTGTTCCTGTGCCTCCAAAGCTAAACATCCAAGAGGAGTCTTTATAGAAGGAATTAATGGGTTCTCCAAAAAGGAGGTGGAAAACCATTTAGAAAAGGCTGTCTTTATAGGCCCAGTAGAGTGTCCAGAATCTTTATGATGCACAAAATGTGCTTAAAATATTACCATTTGTCATCTTCCCAGGCTGGAACCCCTCTATTTAGGCACAAACTCAAGAGCCCGTGTAAGCCAAGATGTGACACTGGAACCTCAGGTACCACACTTCAGTTCACTCTCCCATTCATAGCACACGGAAGTCTCGTTGCTGGTTTTTCTATTTATATTTAAGAGCTTCGCTCTACTTTAGGGAGAAAAAATTCAGTGGCTTTGGTGTTTCACTAGCTTATAAATCCAAATGGACAATTTATTTTCTGGGTGTCCTACAATTCATTTCTTTACCACAACTCCAATGATTTATCTATATTCTTTCCTTGTACTAGAATTTTTAGATTGACTATTGCTTAATTTCAAATTTCTTAACAATACTTGTAAAAAGCCTAAGATTTTTGGACTAATTCTACACACATCATCTAAAAGATGAAAAAGATTTGCTATTTTTAAAAACACAGATGACTGAGGGAATAATATCAAATTCCTTTGCCAGATTTTTTTTTTCCCTTATTGACATCATCTGTTTCTCTTACTTTGATTTTCTTTTTTATAGAAAACTGCTCCAACTTCTTTTCCCCTTGTTAAATACATCTAGAGATAAAATTTCCACCAATCTGGCCCAAGTCATGTTGGTCATCTTTGGGAAGAGCTAGGTCACCCACACAGATCTGTGCTGGTCACTTGGTGTGGCTGTGTTAAACCAGCACGGAACACAGGATGCACAGGAGGGTCCACTGACGTCTATTAATAAGAAACTCTATGTTGTTGTAGCATTTGTCCGATAATAGCATTAGATACAATGATCTCAATGTATGAGGTGTTGTATTGTCTAGCAATGTGAATCTAGTGACTTCCTCCCTAGCCTATCCTATGTCAGAGTAACTTGAGCAGATTTGAGAAATACCTCTGCATTTAGCCATTCTGTATGTGCCTCTCACTCACTGGTATGGGGCAAATTTAACTTTTTAAAAGCTCAGTAAAATATTCTTTATTGATGCCTCCATTTAGCCTTTACTTTGATATGCTTTAAGAAGTCACAACAGGGCCTGGCCCCGTGGCCGAGTGGTTAAGTTTGCGCACTCCACTGCAGGCGGCCCAGTGTTTCGTTGGTTCGAATCCTGGGCGCGGACATGGCACTGCTCATCAAGCCATGCTGAGGCAGCGTCCCACATGCCACAACTAGAAGGACCCACAACGAAGAACATACAACTATGTACCGGGGGGTTTTGGGGAGAAAAAGGAAAAAAAAAAAAGAAGTCTCAACAGAAAGTTATATGTTGAAAATGATGGACTATAATTACTGGCATAGTATTTGCCTGCTCCTAGGGCACAAAGAGGATGTGGGAGAGAGGAGGAGGAAGCTAGTAGATGAAATAACCTGTTAAACCTGTTAGTGATTAAGAGAAAAAAGCGTTCTGTCACAGGTGACTAGGTAGGTAGGTTGAGAAAGAACAAAAAGGCATGAAGAAAACACTAAGGTGCTAAGTGACCGGCGACAGAGGCTGAACCCGAGTCCTTGGCCTGCAGGTCCTGGCAGACCTGCGAGCATCACCTGCATTGTATTGTAGACAGGCAGTAGGACTTCCCACGACATCCTAACATGTCGGTGACAGCAGACATGGGCATGCTGACCGACCCTGGGATACAGGGCATTCTTTCTGTTTTTCCTTTTTGTGTGAAGATAGTTCTCCACTGACCACAGCAAGTTTACTACATCTGGAAAGGTTTATATAACATCCCATTCTCTATTTCTGCCAGACCTAAATTTCTCCATTTGAAAGAAGGATTAGCACACAAATAACTCAGCTACTCAAAATTATTATGAGGCTAACAGCTGGATATTTTCTCTTCTTCAATCACAAGACAAGCCTTGCAGTCCTAGTTTCAAAACACCTCAGAAGGCCTTTTGTGCTCTTACGGGTTACTGAAACTGCTCCAACGTTTATTCTGGTTTTTAGAAAAGAGAGCAATGGTGAGAGAGATGGCAGTGTGTCTGCATTTTTTTTTTTTTCAAAAGGATAACACAACTACAGAAATCTGGGGATCTCTAAGTACCCAAGTTACCGAATGGAACAAATGGTGCCCAGGGAAATTTATTTTATAGAAAGCCAGCTTCTGGGAAAAATCAAGGACACAGGAAAAACAAGGGAAGGAAGAGAGAAATTCTGACTCATCTTCCATTATCATAGCTACAACAGGCAGAGCGTTCACCTACAACAGGACGTAGTTCCAAAAATGATATGACATAAGCGAACTTGATTTTCCCAAAGAAACAGTGGAATACGGGAGTTACGCTGTTGAACAAAAACCTCAACTGACACTTTTTATTAAAACAACCACATATAGCATAATGAATCAATTATACATGCACAGTTAGGAACTTTCAACACGAATACAAAATCAGGTAAAGGGGCTACGTGGTAATTAATTACACACAACTGTGTTTACTATGCCATGATACCACATTCACATCTTTCTTAATTATAGTTCTTGCCTTACTCACAACTTCAATAAGCAAATGCTGCAGCAAGAGCTTCAGGAAATCAGGAAATCCAGAAAATAACTTTCTGTGAAGATTACTGTGGGCATTTTTGAGGATTCTAGAGGGAAGGCTCAGGGATATTTGATAATTTTCTGATAAAGTCAACAGGGGAATCGATTTGCTTATATAATCTCATTGTAAAGGTCCTCATGGCAAACACGACTATTAGAAACCAAGTTATTATTTGGCTGCGTCTGAAACAGAAACGTTTTCTTTTTTAGCAGCCATTTTACCTACATGAGCAATATCGCCACAGACCATTTTCCTAATGTTATAGAAGAACATTCCTATAAGAAGCTTCCACCAGGTCTTATTTGCACTAATTTGCTCATATTTTTCCTCTTTGTAATGTCTTTCTTCATGTCATCCAAGAGTCTTAGTGTGGCCTTACCCGCAGTGGTTTAAGTATCAACATTCAAACCAGAATTCGACCTCATATCCAGAAAACCCCATTCTTCTGTATTTTCATGCATCATATGCATTGCTAATTCTATAACCCTTCACTTAGCAACACAGGGCCTGCCTCAGGGTGAGCAGTTGAGGAATGGTTCAAGAGCATTCTCTTTCTTTATGAGCAATAGTTTTAAGGGGACTCTGTCTCTGGGGGCTGTGGGGTGGGCAGGAAGACTGGCAGAGATCGCCCACAAGCACTGTCCCTCCTGACAGTGCAGGTGTCCCTGCAAGAGCTCGGCCAGTGTCCCCAGAAGTGCATGTGACTACCCGCCTGCAAGCAGACAGAGGCCGACTTTCATGTTCCCAAGGTGTCAGGTTTTGCTTTGTGTTTTCCTTTTTCTGAATAAGAAGGAATGAGGGATGCATCTAGACAAAGGAAGTGCGGTAATCCCAGATCAATCAGTTGGGAATCTTTAACGGCCTTCGCCCCACAGTCCTACCTGACTATGGTGTTACAAAGGTGGCCAAACTGTTTTGAACAAAAAGGCTTGGAGCTTTCCTGTTTTTGAGAAAAATATGACTGAAGAAGAGGATATCAAGATGTTAAAGTATTTGTACAAATGTCAGTTGATGTTTCTTTCAGATAAAAACCTTATCAATAAAATCACTCAAGTCAGACAAATGAGAAAATGTGAGTCTGCATCGCGCGTCTGGAGCAGGCAGACAGAGTCGAGGTCTGGGTCAGGCTAAGTGCTGAAATGTGCGATCATGGAAAGGCAGGGAGGGAGGACGTGTGGGCGGGCTGCTGTATGGAGCATGGGTGCGAGAGGACGGCTGCCCTGGATGAGCCCTTCTAGCGCCCACGGGCGAGTGGTCATCTGCCTGGGATGACCTGACTGGGCAGGGCTGTGGCCAGCTCTTCCACAGTAGCCAGGGGGCAAATGACACATGTGGCACCTGGCAGAAAAGAAAAGGTGAGAGGCCTGGTGAGCCCTGAGCTCTGAATTTACCTCCAGACATGGGAGGCAACGAAGTCCCCTCAACCCGCAGCTGGCCAACAATCGCACAGGAGTCCAAAGAGAGGCGCTCCCTCCATCATACGCCAACCATGGGGAAGGTGGGAGCGCCATTCTTCACACCCTGAACCCCACCAGGTCACCTCTGGGGTGCACCTCAGAGAGACTCGTGACACACCCACATCCCTTCTCCATCCGTCTGTGCATCTCTGGCGGACACTGGCTGTGTGCCAGGCTCTGTACTGAGCATCACAGGAGATACAAAGGTGAGCAGGATGCACAGCTATCCTCAACGTGTTAGAATCTAACGGGTGAGATGAGCACAGGAAACGAAGATGTGAGTGTTGAAAAAATATAAAAGGACAGACACGTGACACATGGCAGGGGACAGGACGAGCTTTACGGAGATGCGGACGGCAGAAGCCATGGCCATCACAGACGTGTTGGTCCTTGGGTTCTGACAGGTGGGGGCCCATAGAGGTGGCAGCCCAAGCCCAGGGAGGGAGGCAGGAGCTGGGCGCAAGAAGTGGGGAAAGAGATGACGCTGCACGCTTCAGTGCCACACGGCAAGGGAGGCAAAACTGCAGGTCGGAGACCTGAATGTTTGAAAACGGAGGAGAAAGTCTACCGAATTTTTCTTTTAAGAGGAAGAAACAATTTATAAAATAAACATAGATATCAAATTTCTATTCTGAACACCATTAAGACAACTAGACACCCCCAGGCTCTAAATCTTCCCCTTCGTATCTCAAATACCAATATGTATTTCACTTCACTTGTTCCCTTGTTTTCAGAAACTCAGACATATTCACAGGTGGGGATTTTCCTCTAAAACAGTCAGAAATTCTATTTCTTTCCAAATAGTCTCACGGTGACTCTACTACCTGTTGAGAAACATGTTAGCTATGGGACAGAAGTAATCAAAACGAGTTTAGGAAGGCAAACTTGAACAGGTGCTGTGTGTCGCTCCAACTGTGTATCAGTGACACTGACAGTGAAGAAAAAGTGCTGAGAACGCACCCAGTCACAAACTGAAACAGGGAGGTGACGGAATACCTAACTGAAATAGTTTCTGGAGTCTTCTCAAATGTACTATCATGCTATGTTAAAAAAGAAAAAGGCCCTGTGAGAAAACTTTCACTCCTAAAAAGTGCAGAAACTGTTAGAAACTAGATTGGCTAATTTCTAAATGAAACCCATCATAACTGAAGTCATTTAGGAACCTGAATAGCACCATTTCTTGCAGGGTGACAAAAGAAATGCTGGAGGATACTGGAGTGTGTCTCCTTCACAGAAACCCATCATTATCGACAAGTCTGCAGGGCCTGGGTTAGCCCTGCTAATACCCTTACGCAGCCAAGGAGACACTCAGCTTCTGCCGACACACGGCCCATACTCAGAGGGTTAGAAATCCCACGTGACGGGATGGCTGTGGCAGTTTTCATCCAGATGTTTGGAATCTAGAAGATAACCACACTGAATTCCCATATTTTGATCCCATCTGTGCAGTCAGTTACCTTGTTCTATTATCTCTGAGATCTTCTGTCTCTACAAACAAGTTACCCACAAAGAAAGAGACACAGCCCTCAGGGCATGAGACTAAAGCCTACCTATCACTAGTAAGCTATTACGGAACAACATACCCATGAGCTTTCTTCTTGAAAAGCACGTGAATCCTAACTTTAATAGATTAGCATTACTCAACACAAACAGCCACAATGTGCGAGACAGGTCTAATCTGCTAGCAGTTCAGAGAAATCATGAGAAGAATCAATTCAGCCAGAGGCTTTGCTCCGCTGGTGTTTCTGCCTCTATTTAGGGTCCTCAGAAGGAATGGGGGCTCCAGCCACACTGTGATTTGGGGTAAAACATGCAGAAAGGAAGGTACGAGACAATTCACGTGTGCACACAGAGAGAACGGGGATCAGAGCAACTTGTAACCTGGCAATATTTTGACCTTATGTTACCAAAATCTGTGTGGCTTCACAAGGAGTGCTCCCTGTATAAAGTCTATTAAAACTGCCCATAATGTTCTTTTTCATAATAACTTCAAAGGGTAAGAATACAGCCTTGTTTCAGTTCATTTAAACTGATTTCTGATGGCTAATCTGAGTTCGATAGCTGTCATTTATTTTTCTGTGTATGCTATGTTGTCCAATTGATAGAACATATTTGTTGATCAGAAGCAGTAACATATATGCGTAGGCACAGGTGAAAGTTCTATTAAACAGCCACAGGGAATAAATTCTGAATTCAGCTGAGGTTTACTAAAAAAAAGAAACTTAGATCAATATATTGGATCCCTCCCTCTTTCAAGAGGGAGCTTGTGCAGCCTCTCAAAAGGCAGTATAAATCTGAAAACCTACTTCTGGGAATTTATCGTCAACAAATACTTCAAGCTCAGGTAAAATTTGTGCTCCAAGATGTTCATGACAGCATTACTTATAAGAGCAACAAACTGGAACCAACTTATAAGTTAATGCTTCATCCATATGTTGGAATATTTTGCAGTGATTAAAAATGTTTTAAAATAATAATGACATCACATGCATATATTATGAAATGTTTACAAAACTGTATATATGTATATACACACATATATGTACACACACATAGATCATGATCAATTATGTTTAAAATATGCACAGAAAGTGATCATCTCTGAAGAGTGGGATTACGAGTGATTTTTAAATACCTTCCAGTAATTTTTAATCTTAACTAAAACAAACACAAATGGAAACTGAAAACCCCAAATAATACTTCTATTTTTGTGGCAGTGCAATGTAGTCAAAAGAAAATGAATTTTAGAAACAGAAAATCCTGGATTGAATCCATCAATCTCTTACTAGAAATGTTATCTTGGCAAGCCAGTTAATCTTTCTGAGCCTCCATATACAAAGAGTCCAGCATAATAAACATTATTTACTCCAATACTGCTAGCCCTTTAACTAAGGCCTCACCCTGCTGTGATTGTCTAACAGGCTACTCTCTCCATAGGAGCCATGCAGAGAGTGACCCCTAAGGAGAAGCATAGCCAAAAAGACAAGAAATCCCCAGAATTTCACTGTACTTTATATTAAAACAATTGAAGAAAAATGCTAAAATCATCCAATCAGGGACTATTGATTCCAATATCTGATTAAGGGTATTACAGCAAGATATCTGCTTTCCAACAATTTAAAAAAACAACACTCAAACCTCTCAAGGGTTAATGTTATGGTCAGACTCATAAGTAATCTGTGAGGGTGTACTGACATAACCTTTCTGAAAAGCAATTTGTTAACGGGCATCAAGAGGAATATTCATACTGTGTGTACTAGCAATTCTAATTCTAGAAATCTATCCTAATGAAATTATTCAAGTTGGGGACAAAAATATTTGTTCAATGATATGCTGGAGCATATTCCATAGGTTGGGACAAAAGTTAACGTCCTATAGTAGGGGCATAAGTAAAAATTATTTAAAATCATATTTCCTAACTTTTTAATGAAATAAGATGTAAAATACTAATTAAAAATAGCATACAAAATATTACATTCAGTAGGTCACAATCATCTTATGTGTGTGTACATATATACACAAATACACACATAAACATGCAATGAAAAATGGGGAAAAACCAGACCCATTATTGTTGATTATGTGAGCAGTTGATTATAGGAGAACATGGTTTTCTTTTTTATATTTTTATTTATTTTTCAAGTTCCCTACACTGCCATATATTAACTTTATAAAGAAAACCTTAAAACTCATCTGTCATCTGAAAAAGTAAAAGAGCTGAGGCAAAACCAAGACCTGAGAAGGTGTTGCCCTAAACGAAGGGTTCACTGCTGCCCGAGGGCCTCGTCCCCATCCCACAACACCCGTCTCTCAGCTCTTGTTCTCTGTGTTGGTCCAGTTCAGCGCACCCAAGAGTCTGCTGCTGTTGGAATAATATAAAAATCCTCGATGGGGCATCTCAGGACTCTCAGAGGAAAGGTGCTGGATAGTCTCTCAACACAGCGCGTGTCCTGGCAGAGGACAGCTCTGGGCTTCAGAACCCAACAGACCTGGGTCCGAATCTGGGTTCAGTCTCTGTTTCATTTTTCAAAAGAGGGCTGACAATTCCAATTTTGCAGATTTATAACAATAATTAAATGCAACTAAGGTAACGCATACGAAAATACCTATCAAAGTGCCTGATTTTCAATAATTATTGGGTTTTTTTGCAAATTAAACATTAAAAAGTTGGGTTGCACACAAAGTAGAAATACTCTGCAGAAAGCATTTAAGGAAGAATTATGATTTAAGATAGTACATGTACATTCGTATTCAATCGGTCCCTAAAGCAGAACTTGTGAGCAGACGACGACAGTGCGAGAAAGTGCTGACCCTGCACGGAACTCCACCACCATCGGCAAGGGCAGAGGTCACCACTCTTGACCAGAGAGAGTACACATTTTCCTACCACACTGGAGCGCGGGTGAGTACAGCTAAAAGCTAGATGTATGAGGACTGCCAAGGATTTTACAGGCCCCCCGCCCCCAAGTGTGAGGTTTGGTCTCTATAGCGACTGAGGTATAAAAAAGATTTTTAGATCATTAGATAGATATTTTAAAAAACAAAGAAATCATTATATTTTGATATAAAAGGAGGATTTAAAACAATAATATCTTTCATTCTTATTGGATAAGGTACCAAAGAGCTAACCCCCAACAAACCAGCTTCCATCTTTCAACACACAATCAAATGTCCCACTACATTGCAGTATGCCATACACACTTCTTAGAACTCTCCTTTGCTGACTTAATATAACACAAAGATTATTCCATGAATTCACATAGACCTGTCTCTCTATTTTTAAATAGCTCCTAATGTACATTATATTGGTGGATATTTAGGTTATTGCCAATCTTTTATTATAATCAATGTTTTAACGAATATTTGACGTACATCTTTGCTCATATGTCCAACTATATGCATAGCTTATATTTAAATTTGATGTATTTGACTAAATACACATATATAAACTATATATATGAATCATATATATACATACAGTTTATATATATGAAAAATGACACTGTCCTCTCAAGAGGTGGACCACTTTACTGCTGTCTCATAGTGTGGGAGGGTGCTGTTCTCCACATACTCACCAACATGTGTCAAGAAACTTTTTGATCTTTGCTGATCTGATGGGTAAAAATATCATTCAAGTTTTAATCCGCACTGCCTTTATGCTACATGAGCAAGACATCTTTCTACTGTCTCCATCTCTCTACTCCTATAGCCTGCTCACGTCTTTCTATTGGATTGTTGGTCTTTCTTTTACTGCTCTGAAAACTACTTGTATGGTAGATAACTTAGCCCTCTGTCACATGTGTTGCCAATATTTTCCCCACTTTATTCTTTTGTCTTTTGACTTTGTTTACAGTGTTTTTTTCCACGTGTAAATCTTTGATATTTTTAGAGTAGAATTTATTAGTCTTTCCTTTCATGGATTCTGGTTTTTTGTATTCCTTATAAAGGCCTTCCTTACTCCACTATTATAAAAAAAATTTGTCCCATATTTTCCTGTGGTATTTTAAAGCTTAACATTTCTATGTTATATTTTTCTGCTCCAGTTAGAATTTATTTGGTATAAGGAATTTTATTTTTCCTGGAAGGTTACTTAGTTATCCCAACACATCCACCGAATAATCTCTTTCCCTCCTCCAATATGAGATGCCACTATTAACATAACTCACTATCTAATTCAGAAGAATATAAAAAGTTAAAATATGGGGCCGCCCCGGTGGCGCAGCAGTTAAGTGCGCATGTTCTGCTTCTCGGCAGCATGGGGTTTGCTGGTTTGGATCCTGGGTGCGGACATGGCATGGCTTGGCAAGCCATGCTGTGGTAGGCGTCCCACGTATAAAGTGGAGGAAGATGGGCATGGATGTTAGCTCAGGGCCAGGCTTCCTCAGCAAAAAGAGGAGGACTGGCAGTAGATAGCTCAGGGCAAATCTTCCTCAAAAAAAATAAATAAATAAAAATATAATGGGGATGGCAGCGGCTCTGGTAGAGGAATTGAAATCAGTGTCAAATAACTTCCCTGGCATGAATGACACCAGACATTAACTTAAGAGTCAGTGAGGATAAGGATGGAGTTCTTTGGAATCGCTCTGTGTCCTGCCTGTGTGCTGGCTCTAAGAATCTATGTTATCAAAACTCATAGAACTGCACACCAAAGAGTGAATTTTACTCTTTCAAATTTAAAATATTTGCAAAGAATAATGGAATAGTCCAGGTATCGGTAGTAAAAAGTATTTTGTGAAAGGAAACCACTAACTTTTTTTTCATTCCCATAATAATCCACTGGTTCTTCTCTGAAAGATGTAAAAATGCTGTAGATGTGGCCTGTCACTCACTGACTTGCTCTAAGCTCTATCACTGATTAGAACAATGTGTCACACACTTGAAAACAGTGCTGGTGAAAAGGAGAGCTGTCATTATTTGGGTGAAAACTCAGAAAGTAATTCTTCTAAGTATTCACCAACAGTCCAAGCTCTGGGGAGCCCGGAGAACAAAGGAAATCTGCCTTTAGCAACATCTCCTCTTTTGTGCCTTTTTGCTGTTACTGTCTTCTCTCCCTCCAAATCTGTCTCTTCCTTTCCCTGATAATACAAGTTACTCTCAGCAACGGAAATCAGTTCACACTCAAGCATAAATGACCATTAACATCTTCCTCTGTATTTTTCCCATAGGGTTTTCACTGCAAAAATATGGAAGCTTTGGGCAAAAGCAAAGATATTTATGATGCTCTGGCCAAGCACATGAACTCCAGGTTCAAGGTGAGTCACGATGCTGCTGCACCTGGCTGAGTGACCTTGAGAACACTGTCTTATCTCGCCATGCCTTGTCTTTCTCCATTAGGGTAATGGAAGTATTTACTTCATAGGATTATTGTGAGGATTAAAACAAAATAATATACATAAAAACAATTTTTGAAGTGCCTGACACATTAGTAAAGCTTGATACTTTGCTGCTGTTATTACTAATTTCAGATATGAGCAGGCAGCTGTGGCTCCTCAGTAACCAGAAATCATGTCCTACTGCTTTGTACTTTATTTAGCTACAGTATGAGGCAGTAGAAAGAGCAGGCTTGAGTCCCCACCAGGCTACCAAAGGAGCATAATCTTGGGAAAGTAACCTCAGCTTCCTTGTCCATAAAATTCTGACCTCACAGGAGTCTCAGGAAGCCAGGACCAGATCATGTATATGCGTAAAGAGCTTTGCTAACCAAAAAGCACTCAACACATGTTAATTATTATACCAGAACATTTCCATTTGGTCATAGATTATTGTTATATTCTTGGTTAACAGGTTCATCTTCATTCATATAATGAATATATATATATATAAAGATATATATAAAGATTCATTGGAGATAGAAAAATAAATAATAAAGGAAACTCCTTATTACACGCTCCTATTTTAACAGAATTCTAGTTTTGAACAATCAAAGCCTAACGGCTAAGAAGGCATGGAGAAAATTATGTGCATTTTTATGCATTTTAAATTGAGTTTTTGTGTTACTAATTAAGGAAAAGAATAGTGCATTTTGCATTATCATACCACCAATAGAACCAAATATCATGAGAGATTTCTCCTAGTCTTGAGCTGTCATCCTCAGGACTCTGAGGAACACCATTCATTACATTACACCTTTGAAAAGGGGCCCCTTCTCAATTAATGAGACAATGCACGTGGAAAAGCTCAGTAAACTGCAAAGAGTTGCCATAGGTCAGAGGTTGTTAGAATTAGTCTCATCAGTAACGTATCTAATAGGCATCTCAAAGATAATTTGGTCAAACCAAACTCTGATCCCCACCCCTGACCCAAAACTGCTCTTCCCAGAGTTTTCCCATTTCAGTTCACGGTAACTCCATCCTTCCAGTTGCTCAGGTCAAAACCTAGGAGCCACCGTTGATTTCTCTCATTTTTCCCTCAACCCACATCTAACACGTCAGCAAATTCTGTCAGCTCTACCTTTCCGGTATTTCTCATCCCCCTCCAACCCGAGCTGGGTGGCCCATTAGCGCCTCTGGCCTGGACAGCTGCAGTGGAACCCACCTCCAGCCTGGCCTTAGTTTCCTCCACTGTACTCTCTGCTCCCTAACTTACTGTTGACTTACACTTTGATCTCTCTGGTCCCTAACTTACTGGTTGACTTACACTTTGCTCTTTCTGGTCCCTAACTTACTGCTGACTTACACTTTGATTATTGTTTGTCCACAGGAAAGGGGAGCATGTGTTTTTTCCACTTTTGCATCCCTTGTGCCTAGGATAGTGGCGGCATGTAGAAGAGTAGAAGACATGCATGATATTTATTGATTAGAAAACAAAAACACTGTCTTAACTTGTCTCCCCGCGTAACTCTTGCCCCTGCAGTCTATCTTGAACAGAGCAGTCAAAGTGCATGTGTTAAACCTTGGTCCTTGTCGCTCCTCCGCTCCCATCTCACTGGAGCACTGGCGAAGTCCTCACCCGGCCTGCAAGAACCAGCATTACTGCCTCGCCCTGGCTCCCAAACTCTGCTGTCCTCTCTGACCTGGCTCCTCTCCTCATGCACTCACATTCACACACACACATGGGCCTCTCGGCTCTTCTCAGATGTGCCAGGCTGCACTGGCTGCTCCTTCTCACAGAAAGCTCTTCCCCCACGGACTCAGGCTCCCTCCAACCGCCGTCAGGTCTCAGACGGCCTTCACCCCCACCACTCCCGGCCCCTGGCACTTAGTGTCCTATGAGGCACTTATACTTCCCCACCTGACATCAGGCCTACCTATTATACTCACTACTTGGGTGACTATCTTTCTTTCCTCTCTAAAAGAAAAGCTCCATCAGATCAGGGATCTTCTCTCTCTCTCATTTTCTGCAGTATCCTAGCACCTAAAACTGCTTGGCACATGGTGGATGGTCAACAGCTATTACGGAAGGAGTGAAAGAGAAATTCTCTCACTGGGTATCTAAACCCACACGGTAGTTAGTCATCAGGAACGGGACACGTCCCTCGTGAATGCCTCCTCCAGGTCACCCCTTCTATCCGTCGTGGTCTCCCACAGAGACCTGGTGTAGTCCATCAGTCTTTCTCCAAACAAATCATCAGCCCAGGAGTTCTCCCTAAGAGATCAGAACTGTTATCTCCACCACGACTCCCCTGGTTTTTAGGGCACTGGTGAGGATTTTTCTCATTAAAATGTACTTATTTCATAAGCAAATTTTTTCCGAAATCTGCTTTACCCCTGTGTTTCTGGCCACAGCTGCACTGTTGAGCATTGCTGCCAGAGGCAACTAATTAGTTTAAAAAATACACACTCTGCTTTAGGCTGGCATCTATTTGTATTTCATTATAATGTGATATTAAATACGATGCTTGGACTCTTAAGATGTCTGCAGCACCGCACCTCCGCCCCCAGTTCAGCCTGACGGTCTGCCTGCAATGGTGGGTGGAGCAGGTAGTGTCACTCCCAGTAGCAAACAAGGGAGCTGAGGCCTGGGAGAGCTGGTCATGTAGGACACCCTTGGCATGATTTCCAGCTTTTGTTTTTTAAATCTTATTTTATTGCAAGTCACCTTCAAACCCTTAGACAGAAAAGGCTGTTCTGGGTTAGACAACCAGTGTTTTTGAAAAAAGCCTCAATTTTGGACATCCTGTTGGGATGCTGAACATCTACACTTAACATACCCCGTCATGATGTTTCTTTTTGCTGAAGTTGAGCTCTAATAAACTGGACAAAGATACACAGGACCAACCACTCTGGGGTTTAATTTCCAAGAAAGCATATAATTTATAAAACTATATTTTTCCTAAATTTTTATCTAGTGGTAATCTAATTTTAGATACCCCCCAAGCTGGTTTCTGAAGAAAAGTTCTACCTTCTGTCTTAGACTTGAAACACCAGAGTGTCACCCTTACCAAACAGCTCAGAAGTCACCCTCTCCAAAGAAATCTGCTCCCGAGGCCCGTGCTGGACCCAGCTCCCTCCAAGGCCTCCTGTACCCGTTTGCCAGCTGTCTCCCTCAGTAAATTCCACATTTATTTAGGGCAGGGATTAATCATCTCTGTATCTCAATCAGCTAACACAGTCCTTGGCCCATGACAGGTGCATAACATATGAAAGCTGAGTAAGTGAAGTAGTACAGCTCCTCTTCCCACTTGGTAAGGCCTGCAGTGGTCCAGCACTGCCAGCGATTGGGTAGATTTGTCTGTGTGATTTGGGGGTTCAGCATCGGGAAGCCCATTCACCCAGAGTTACAAACTACGTTCTCTATTAGTATAGGTGATTGTCACGTCTCCCATCTGACTTTTTCTTGTATTTTATTTATCAATTGGTTGAGAAATCAGGGCATGGAAGAGAACTTTTTGTGGGGGTCCTTAAATCTCTTCCCAGTGTGGACCAGTGGACTTTGATATTTTTATTTTGAGAGTCTTCTCCTGTGCTATCAATTACTCCCAGACTATCATTGTTTTATTAATGAAGTAAAAGACGGCAAGGCCAGATATCGCTGTGAAACAACATATTACTATGAATTCAGCAAACCCCAGAAAAGCCTAGAAACAAGGGCAAAAATTTATGATGATAAAAATCTATGTCATCAGTAGAACATTCTGTTTAGTCTACATTCCTAAAAGCCTATGGTTCAAAAAGTAAGCATCAAATTACCTATATCAAACTTCAGGCCTCTCTCCTGTGATTCTGCTTTTTCCAAAAACCTTTACACACTGTTCTAACAAACATGCAACCATACGAATTGGATGTGCCAAGACCCGCCCCCCACCCCACACTTCTCCCCATAATGTTGAAAGAACGCCTGAGGCCAGGCCCACAGGACGACGCGTGTCTTCTCACACAAGGCACCTGACTGAGCCCCTGGAGGAGTCCAGGAGGAAGCCCCAAAGGCAGGGGCTGAGCAGACTCTGCCTGTCCCACGGACACATTTGACTTTACCCAGGCCTGGAGCCTTCCTCTGGGGAAGAGTTTTGCAGACGATAAAGTGCTCCAATTCATCTGGTGGTGGTGCTTAACAAGGCTGATTTCACATAAATCAGGTAGTATGATTACTGCATTTTTACAGCTGAGGAAACTGTGACTCAAAGAGAAACACAGCTGGGAATTTGGAAGGTGGGGATTTGAGTCCCTATCCTTCAGACTTCAACAGTTGCACGTGGTATTTCCGCTTTCCCAACCCCACTAGTGGAAAATGCACCATGGGTGCACGAGAGAAGGACCATGGAGGTGAGGATATGTTTACAGACAACAGGTAGAATACTCCTCTACAAGGCTTCCAAAGGACTGTCCTCGGCCTGCACACACAGGGAGAAGATGAACAGGAGAGCAGCATGCAGAGGCTCACACAGCACACAGTGAGTATGCGGCTGCCAGACTGTATGCCAATGTCCCTGTGACGAGACTTAACTAGAGTTTGGGGATGGTGATTTTTCTGCCTTGTTTGAAGATGTTACATTAATACACAATAAACAGGACACACCTACAGCCTCTGTGTCTTTTCTGAGTTTCCAAGATCTGTAGGCCAAGCCCAGCCTGCTTCCTATGTCATCAGGCACTCAGGGTTTCCTCCTTTGTTGTCACGTGTTGAACCACCTCTTACCAAGAGAAGGAGGTCTCTCCAAAATTTCCCCTGGATCCTCAATCTTTTTGCTATAAAACCAGAATCTATGCACAATGCACCTCATTTCTATGGGCATTATCAAAATTAACAAATACTAGATAACCCCAAACTCACCCTCAGACACATGTCCATGACGGACTCCAAACATTTTGGATTCAGTGTCCCCAGAATTAATCCAAGGAACACACTGTCAACAGAAGCTCATTTGCTCGTCGGCCCTTTCCCTTCTGCACCTAATACCATTCTGTTCCCAACACTGAAAGTGAGGAGTCTGAGTAGTCTGGGCATCCTTCACCACCCTCATCTAAATGGCTGTCCAATCCCAAAGTTTATGTCTACACAACATGCCTCCTTGTGCTCCCCTCCATTCAACTTCTGTTACTGCTGCTCAGGTTCTTGATCTTCACACTTCTTCCCTGGTCTGCTCTAACCTTTCCCCTCAGTAGATTCCCTGCACCCAGTCTGTCTCACCTCCTTCAAAGATCTCCTTGAAGACCTCCCCTCCTTAGGGTCACCATCACAGTTCCTATCCTTTCCTACACTTTTATCCCTCTGTGAAGCTTTAGGGAAGGTGCTAATCACACCTTCTGCCAACGACAGGTAGTCCATGCATCACCTGGGAACTCTGCCTCCAGCCATCACTCTTTTTGATATTGTTCCAGGTACTAATAAACGTCAATTTGTGTTAGAGCTGTTTCTATCCCTTTGTCATCTCTAAACTATCAGGAAATACCTGGAGAATCATTCTCCCTCTAATTCATCAAGTCATTATTCTCATCACCTAAAAAGGTTTTGAAACTCTGGTTGTCTGACCCCATGTTCCCAGACTACTCAGAGAAGAGCCGAGAGCTGTCCCTCTTTCCGTTTCCCATCTCCTGCCTCCTCCCCTGCTGGTCCAGCCATGTGAGGCCGGCTTCAGCTCTGGCTTTCCGCCAGGCTCCGCCTCCTGCAAACGCTCAGTGTACACACCTTTCAATTGTTACTTTGATCTAAGAATCTTTTTTCCTGTTTGATGTATGAGGTGTATAATCTTTATACCTCATTAAGTACATTTCTTTTGGGCTGTAAGTTACTGGAAGGCAGGCCTATCCAGAAGTATGAGGAACTTTTTGCCAATAAGAAATCATGCAAGTAGATGCTGTTTGATGATCAAGAGGACAGCATTCAAAGCCACTCAAAAAATATGCAAAATTTAATAGTTCATATTTTGATTTCTGTCTTGAGCATGTGGTTACACCATCCTATCCACCCAACACCCAGTCATTTTCACATCTAGAGTGACTGACAGTACCCTAGGGTGGGGTTCACTCTGATCTGGTCTTGGCTCTGCAAACTTAGTCTACAACCGTTGCTGGAGATCTCTGTCTATCACTAGAGCCCATGCAGTGAGGTACCAAGCCTGGGGTGGATCCAAGTGCATAGCGCTTTTCTAAGTGACCGGCGCCTCATCTCATCCATACTTACTCGGTGAGGTTGGGGAGGCTGCACCTCCTTCTGTTGATGTGGTCGGAGGCTTCGTGTCTGGCACTGGCAGAGGCACAGGCCTGGCCATTGGTGGTGGTGGCGGCGGTGGCAACATTGGGGTGGGAAGGAATGGGTTGTGCACTTTGCCTTGGCTGCTCCCATTGGGCTGTGAGGGTGGAACCAAACAAGACACGCACAAGAAAAAGAAGAAACAGACACGAACCATTAGCTGCTTCTGAAACAAAAGATCATTAGGCACCTACGTAAATTACTAAGTATACTAGCTGCTTGGATTCCTCCATAAGAATATACGGATGAAGAATTGTTGGGCTGTTCTTAAGGTATTCCACAAAAGTACAGTCTTAGGCACACATGCTCAATGCATCCCAAACCTATCTCTTGGATTACTCCGACCTTCTTTGCATCCTGGTTCTGTGAAATGACCCGCCAACTTTTCCTTAGAATGTTTTGATTCTGTCTTAGCTGCTACCTTCATCATCAGTCTTATGATTATTAAATATTTATTTAATATGTGCTTTATAGATTGCAGAATTATTCCATCATGTCTATTTATATAGATATAATGAAGTTTCCTAAATACGTCTTTGAGACAAAAAAAATTCTCATGCTTCAAAGTTATTACTATATAGCATTTAATAAGTATGTTAAATGAACATAAATTTCTTTCACATATTGTATAACATCAGGCACAGAAACTTTAGAATTCAGCTGTCAAAATTCTGCGAGGAAAAAATATCACTTCTAATTTTGATTTAAATTATATAAGCATATGCCATAAGAGTCATATTTATTTGGCCACCTGATGTTAGAACCACCAAATAACAGCTCTTTCACAAAAGAAAGTTTCCCTCTGAAGAAAGCAATAACATCCATTTTATTTTCAAGTTTTTCAAAATAGTCCCATGAGGAGACCCACCTTAAACCCTTTAAAATGTTGATCAAACTGCGACACTGGGCATTTGACAATTATACAGGATGATGTCAGGACTATTTAAATAAAGTTAGAAATTTGAAAGTCAGATGCCTGATGCTGTGGTCACTTCAGTTCTCTCATGGTTTCCCACGTGCCATTCTGACCCCAGACTCAGCGATACCATTCACCAACAGTGACAGCTCTATTTAGGCCACAGTCCCTAATCAAAACTCAGCTGGGGGAGGCCCTGTGTCCCAGGATTTTAAGTGTAAGCTTCATAATTCTGCACAGGCAGCCTCACTCCCTCATCAACAGTCACTGACATATTTAGCATTGTTCCTCAGAGACTATCTCATCTGACAGTCAGAATGTGCACTTTCTTGCCGGCAAACTTGCTTGTGTGTGATTTCTGAGTGGCCTAGAAGTCCATAAGTGAATGCTTCAGAATGAGCCAAGCAAAGGAGTACACAAGCAAAAAGAAAAGAGGCGCCATATTGATTTGTTGTCTAGACAGAAATGTATCTGCTAACACATCACCAGACATTAGTCAAAGCTGCCTGCTCTGTCTCAGATATGCAGAATCAGGTATTTCTGCAAGGGAAGAAAATCAGTGATAGAGCACTGTGATATAATTTTCTAAATTAGCCAATAATAGTTATGGCTAATCTGTGGCTTCATGAGTGATTATGAGGAGAAAAGGAAAATCACATTTTGCTTCATGCTGGTCATTGTTTACCCTTCATTATTATTATTACTGGCCTTGGGATATAGATATCCATTGTAAACATTTAGTTCTATATTTGAGATAAAATTTGTGATTTTAAGAAATCACTTTTACGTTTGGAATATTATTTCAAATGTGATTATTTGGTTTATTTGAGAAAAAAAAAACATTCATTTGACGCTATTGCATACTGTTTAGCTTTACACAAAGATAAGTGGGAAAGACAACTACTTGCAGAAACAACAAACCACAATAAACTGTACTTCTAGCATCTTGAGTTCAAGTGCTGGTCAATTTGCTCTAAAGTGTTAGAAGACTGTATTTTTAAAAATATCAACTTAGTTGATCTGAAACATCTGTGTCCCCTCATCCCTCTACCTCTCCCCACCACCTCAAATCGTTATTTACAATTATTTGGTCTTTCTATTTTGTTAACTGTGTGAGCCCTAGGTTAGCATGCAGGAGGTGGAATGACCAGCCCACAGACTAGAAGGTTATATAGTTCAGCCTTGAGATGATTTATATCCATAAACTTGACAGTGGCGAACTTAATACAAACACTGTTTTTAAACCCTGGCCACTCACTCTTAGAGTAAGTTAACTTTCCCACAATCTAGAACAAATATGACATTTGCCTTCAGTCAGTCAGCACAACATTAGAACACAAGGTCACATGGTCACAAGGTCTCCCCTTGTTATTTTTACATTTGGTTAATATTTCTAAAGAAAGTGAAAAAAAGAGGTTTCCTTACATTGAGGAACCCCACCTGTCCAGCCTGCTGACCAGCATCAGGGCAGACAAGCTGGACAAACTCTTTCAGCGTCTCCTGAGGGTGGTAGCGGATGGCTGGGTGTGAGAAGTAGGGCCCAGGCTGCTGGATGATGGGTGACGTCGGGAAGTGAAGAGTCGATGGTGTTGCGTGTGGACTTGCTACAGGGAAAGGAAATGCCAGAGTTACAAAGAGAAAGACTTGCTTTGCTGCAGCTTTTACACCTGATTCAGCCCTCCTTCTGCAACCTCGTCTCCTGACCCCGCGCATGGTACTGCTCATGGGACTGAGCTGAACACTGGAGAGGGCTGACAGATCTTCTTCCCCAAGGCTCGAGACAAACACAGAGGTTAGCTTAGGGTAGAGTTTCAAGCTGTCTTTCTATTTTCAGTGGACATGAGTTATAAAGGCATTAATAATCCTGGGTGAAGCTGAAGATTATTCATTACCTTAAGAGCCTTTTTAATGAAGCAAGCAATAAAAAATGTATTTGGCAGATTAGACCTGATCTAACTGGCATTACATATGACAAATTCCAGTTTGCACATATGGACCCCCTTTCATGCTGAGCTATCCATAGACAATAATTCATTGTTAAAGCTCTTATGTCCCTTTCAAGGAAATTTCTAGGGACTAATTCAGGATGAAATTTTTTTGAAGTATGTAGTAAGTGATCACTTAACAATCCTGTGCAATTTGGGTGCCTCACTTTACCTGGAAAGTTTATGTCGCCTTTTTTTTTTAATTTTTTTTACCATTTCAAAGCCAAACTCAGAAAGGCGTGAGTGTTAGAGCAAGGGAAGCCACAGGCTGAGGAGGCAGTGACACCTGCCACACTGCTGGCCCTTTGACCATGAAGACTGATAAAAGCCTCAGACAACTATTAGCCCCTTATACATGAACCCTGGTAAATTTTGTTTGTACAAGACGACGATTACATTAGATTAAAAAGCTTATGTGAAATGCTTAATAATTTTTCTGAGAGAACTTCTGCCCTTTAATTGGAAGGATGATGGATAAAACCTGCTAGAGGATAAGAGCAGCCCCAGGGTTTAAGATAGTCAAACCAAGTAACGCCAAGACAGCAGCGCTCACTTCTCAGTGAGGACCAGAGAAACACTTCCCAAATAAACACAGATGAGAGTATCCCTCTTTCCTTACTTTTCTTGGTTTAAATCTTTAAACTCAAGGAGCCCCTGCAAAGAGAAAACAAAGGAATGCCCAAATTCTTGGAGAATAAGACTTTGCTAATACTAAGAGTGACTCGTAAAAGCACTAAGAAACCTAAGAAAGACAGGCCATGCTTCCTACCACCATCCCACTGGCACGACTGAGGACTGTGCAAGAGGACGTGTCCTACTGATCCCTGGGCATGAGCTCTTGCTTCCATGCTGGGATATCTTTAGGGTTGGGGTATTCTCTAATAACTGAGATGGCCAGGACGTTGAGGTTCAGAATGGCATCTGTAGCTTTTAAAGAGTGGAAATGGGGGCTTGTAGTAGAAGCAACAGTCCAGTCCACGTCTTGCAGATGCCCTGATGGAACCCTTTCGTTCATGCCAGCTTTAACCTGTCCAACAAATATTCACAGGCTCCTACTATGGGCTTGGGATACAACAGCGAGCCAACGCAAAGTCCTGTCTTCAGTCATACAACTGAGGGCATCCTGAACACAGCCTATTCAAACCAGAGTTCCTGTCCATCTTCCACCCCTCATCTTTGCTCTTCTCTCAGTCTTTCTCATCTTAGTAAATAGCTTTTCTATCTGTTTGTTTACTGTCATATCCCCAGGATAGCGTCTGGCACTCAATAAATATTGGTTGAATGTACAATGAATGATTAAATACATGAGTGGTACTGAAATTAATAAAATAACCATACAAATAAAGATAGATCTAAAACTTTGGGGGTTTTTCACCTGGCAAGAGCCAGGGAGCTTGTAGAAAAACTGGCAAAACTTAGGGCTTCACACAATGAATGATAAATCTTGGAACCCATAATAGTCTCTGAGTTAAAACTCACAAGCTAAAAAGTCAAATGGCTCTGATCATCTATTACTTTGCAAATTGTGCTATTGGCTTTAAAGCACCAAAGGAATTTTTTCATCTAATATGGTATGGCTGGGGCCAGCCCCGTGGCTGAGTGGTTAAGTTCGCACACCCCGCTTTGGCGGCCCAGGGTTTTGCCGGTTCGGATCCTGGGCGTGGACATGGCACCGCTCATCAGGCCATGGTGAAGTGGCATCCCACATGCCACAACTAGAAGGACCCACAACTAAAAAATATACAACTATGTACTGGGGGGATTTGGGGGAGAAAAAGCAGGAAAAAAAAAAAAAGAAGAGTGGCAACAGTTGTTAGCTCAGGTGCCAATCTTTAAAAATAATAATAATAATAATAATAATAATAATAATAATAATATGGTATGGTTGTCTTTACTGATAGCAAGAAACTTTGACCTAGTGTCCTGCATTTGACCAAACAGTTTCTAGTTAGGTAGGGAACGTGGCATTTTCCAAACAAAGCTGGGAACATACTGAACATAACAAAATGATACACTCAACTTCTGCAGCGTGTCAGACACATAGGTGGCGACTCCATTATTAAGGGCACCTGGGAAGCAGACCTTGATGATAAAGTGGCAATGCTTCAGGAGCTCAATGGAAAGCGATAAACGACTGTTAGATTATGAAATCATGGAGGCCAACAGAGAATGCTGCCCAAGGGAAATATTTCCTTGGGCAAACATCAGGTGGATAAAAGTTAAAGAAATTTGACAGAGGAAATAATTCAACAGGATCTTGGAATTCTTCCCTTAATTGTTAATAAACATCCTTGCTCTCTTTTTGTTGTTGTTGTTGTTAAATATGTAAAAGAAAATAAGTAACAACTTAAATTTAGATCTTAGTTTCTTTACTATATCTTACTAAAAACAATTTACTCACCTTTTCCTTGTGGCATAGAGTTTATTTTAACACAAACCTGAGAACACATGGTACTACATAGAGTTAATTCTATAGTGACTGATTTATAAGGATCAATTAATTCTTAATTAATACCAGGAAATCATTTAGGCAATTGCCGAGTCTGCATTTCAAAGGGTCATCCTTCACCCCACTTTCTCATGCCTCGGACTTTCTGGTTCAGCCAGTAGTTCAGTGTGGAACTGGATATAAATCATTCAAGATTCGGAGCTCTAATTTCTTTCAATAGAAAATGGTTGTGTTAGAGACATCGCAAAGTTCTGCTGAATGCACGACGCCCTGCTGTTTCTCGGGATCACCTGTCAACAGGACCCTCACTGGACAGGGCACTCGGCAGGCTCTTCATGGCTCCAAAGCTCAGACTTAAGATCTCAGCAACGCCTAAATGGTTTTTTTCCTTTTCCTAGTTCTTGTTTTCTCTCTTTTATCTTGGATTAGACATTTTCAGTGTGCCTAAGTTTTTGTGTAAGTAGTCTCAAATCACTTTAGAAAGTTTTGTTGGGGTTCAATCAATTAATCAATCAATCAAATTCAATGGACGTATTCTGAGATGGTCAGACCAGGCCCTACAGAAGAGAAACGACCATTATGAATCTGGAACAGTGCTAACACAACACACAAAGAATGGTATGAGTCCAAATTTTTGACAGAGAAAAACATCTCTTATGGATGTATGTGTGTGAGTAGTTGACACTATAAAAAATTGCAGCACATTATGTAAATGCATATTTAGATCCTTTAAAATGTGCATTGTTTACTCGAGAGTCAATGAAAGCTTTTCTCAAGTGGTTACCGTTTATTGCCGTGCATCCATCTGTATCCATGTTGATGTTAATACAATTTTGTGTATTAAAAGGCACTACAAAATTGGCTGCTTCTGGGGGCTAACACTCCTAGTACCCCAGGCCATGAGAGGCAGAGCGTCAGGACTCCATACTGGATGCATCTCACAAGGGGTTTAAACCTAAACCAGAGGTCAGACTTGTTTAAGACAACTGCTTGGGCTTTTCACAAAGAACAAAACGGGAAGGAGGAACTTTGATCAGGTTTCTCTGGCTGGAATGGCACTGCCTACACATTCTGAACAGAGCAGCCACAGTGAAAGACGCAAGAACCAGGGCTTCCCAGGGGGTGCGGGGCCTGGTCACTCACCACAAAGTGGCTACATTCCCAGATGCTTAAACAAAGAAAGCGGGCCAGGCAGGTTGGTTTACTTGTTTGCACACCCACAAATTCTCTAAAAAAGACTCTCTTGATTTTAATTTGAAAGAGAAGTTGTTAAAAGTGCAACACAATTAAACATATATTTTTTAACTTAAAAATGCTTCCTCCTTTAAAGCAGAAGTGATTAAGACAGGGGAAGGAGAAGGTCAAAGTCTTTACTGTATTACGGTGTGTGTTGACAGACACATGACCCAACAAGGGATTCTGGGCTGTGACTCCACCGGAGGGAGGAGGTCGGATAGACACACATTCTTCCTCTGAGATGACACCAGGGAGGCATGGCCAGGTAGGTGTGCAACCGGGTATTTCATTTTAAGTCTTAGGGAAGAAAAAGATAGAAGAACGTAGTCTTCCTTAGTATTTCCCAAACATAACCTCCAAGAATTCTAATAATCCTCCCATGTTTTTCCTCAACCCAAAATTTCATGGGTTGAAGTCTGTTCCTGTATTTAACCCTGGCATGGGCTCAACTGCTTTATTCCTCGTCTACGGACCACCACAGATTCTCACAGAGTGGACAGGCACGGATTCTTTTTACGTTAGCTTTCTGCTTTCTGGCACCGGCCCTTCAATCCTAGTCGCCCCTCAGTGGCAGGCTCCACAGAACAGCTGTCCAGAGTGTGGTGCAGACAATAAAGGAGAACCTCCTTCAACGCCCACACGCAGCCCGCTCCCCCACACGATGAATGATCACTCCTGAACCCTCACAGTCTTATCGTTAAGCAACACTAAGTTAGTGGCAACAGGTGAGATTCCAAACTACTTCTCTTTGTTGGCACCACTGCAAGAAAAGGCTGCTCATCCGTCTTCAGCAGTAAAATGTTCTTTAGACAAATAACCATTTCCATAGAGAAAAAGGTGGCATTAAGAACTCCTGACTACCCATATTTATAAGGAAAGAGTTTAATAAGGCAGAGCTCTAAAGGGAGAAGAAAGTGGAAGAAAAAAACTGCACTTAAAAAAAAGGGCATGTGGAACTTGAATTGTTTGGGTTGTCAACTACTATATACTTTGTTTCTTTGGAAATTCAAAACCACAATATGTAACACCACAAAAGCCTACCTCAAGCTGAGAAATCTATCTTAATGGTACATAGCTATAATTTATAAATCATGCATGAGTCAGACCTGCCTAGAAGTTTGAAAGTTTATGAAAACCTAGAAGTTTGGGGTTCTGGGATTTACTTTAACAGAGACACAAGGAAAGATGAATTGGCAATGGTTTTCAAACCTTTAGGAGGTAGAACCTTTTCTAAATAACAAACCTTTGACACAAACAAGCCAAGGTTTTCAAAACATATAGTACATATCGTTAACATCACTGAGATGAGATGCACGTGAAAGGACCTGGATATGTCAAGCGAGAGAAACATCTGACTTGGAAAACACCAATCTTTGTATATTATTGCTACCAGACAAAGTAACTTCAGGCCACAGGAGATTTCCAAGGCAGCTGATAGTCTAGTATTCTGCTTGAGTTAAGGAGATCTTCAGGGTGGAGATCAGATGCCAATGTCTTTTGGAAAAACATACACAATAAAAGGAGTGGGAGAAAGAGAGGTCAAGGTCTTTTTAAACTTTTATTGAGATCAATTCTTGCTCAAAGGCCCTGATTTATAGTCTGGACCAGGGGTTGGCAAACATCTTCTGGGAAGGCCAGAGAGTGGAGTTTAGGCTTTGCAAGCCCCACGGCCTCTGCTGCAGTTGCTCAACTTTGCTCCTATAGCGCGGAAGCAGCCACAAAGATCACATAAACAAACGGGTGTGGCTATGTTCCAACAAAATTTTATTTTTTCTCAAAAACAGGCAGAGGGCTGGATTTGACTTGTGGGACAGAGCCTGCTGGCCCCTGGTGTAGACCCACACAATTCCTGTTCACTCTCCAAACACCTGCCATGCTCTGAGTGTGAGCTGAGCACCTGACGTCACCGCTCCTTCCATCTCTTCCCTACCACACCCTGTCCTTGTTCCAGCTGGACTTTCTGCTGAAGCCTCACCTTTGGAAGCTTTCTAAAGCAATCTGCTTGCCTTCTACATCTCCATTAATGATCCACTGCCATTTCTCCTCCCAAAGCCCGAGTGAATGGCTGTATGTCCTAGTTGTAAGTCCTTCTAGTTCCTCTACGTGAGCTGCCGCCACAGCACGGCTCCACGTGTGTGTGGTTCCTTGCCCAGGAAATAAACCCAGGCCGCCAAAGTGGTGAGAGCGCCAAACTTTAACCACTTAGGCCGTTAGGGCTGGCTCTGTATTGTTTTCCTATTGGGAGTTTGTACCTTTCGACCATCTTCACCCATTTACCCTCACCCCTTGCCAGTGTAGCTCTTTGATTGTCCCTCTCCACCCTTATTTACTGTGCTTTGGTCTGTGCTGGTTTCCCACACTGTGTGTGCATCATTCTAAGTTCAACAGATGAGTTAGAAAGTAGAGTGGGCTTTGGAGTCAGAGAGACACGGATTGAAATTCTAGCTCCATCACTTACCAGCTATGCCTCAAGTATCCGAACTTCTCTATGACTCAGTTTTGTCATCTGTATAATGGGGCTAATAATATCTCCTAGATTTGTGGTGAGGATTAAACAAGACAATGTACATAAGGCACATGGCGTGATTCCCGACCATGTGGTTAAGTAATCAATCAATAGTTTCTTTTATTGGTAATACCATTCCAGGTGAGGATGGGGATGAGGAAGGGAAACGAATAAATTGGATCCGCTCCATGTGCTAAGATCTGTTCTGATGGCAGAATACACCGGGAGAAGCAGTGCTGAGGAAGAGGTCCCTGTTGCCTGTCTGTTTCCTGGACAAATGAATACATAGATGTTGATGACAGAGTATGTACTATCAAGTATGGATATGACAGGAGGGTCTTGAAAAAAATTCCATAAACAACAAAGTGCAAGACCAAAGCAACAACAGCAACAACCTTGATTTAATAGTCATAAATATGATGCCACATAAAGGCTCTTTTTTGACGATATAAACTGACTCCCTACCTTTGTTTAAATCTCAGACTCTTTGACACTTAACCTATAAACGTAAGAGTGATGGGTCCGTCTCTTTCTAGACTCTATTTTTCACTTAGACCCACAATCCTTGAGTGTCCACACTGACCTCCCCTTTAACCACGCAGCCGCCTGCTACCCAGGCAGACTTCTGACCTAACTAGAATGAGAGCAGGGCCTCCTCACGCCCTCCCAGACCCAGATACAATGGAAACCTCCATTTCCCCTGCAGGGCCCACCCTGTTAGTCACTGCGAGTTGCTTATTACAGATATAATACACGTTGAATGCTAAAAAACCCAGTGTTTTGAAGACCTGGGGCACTTTTCAGGAGAAGTTTCTAATGAGATAAAGGGACTTGGGGTTTAGGTTTATTTCTGCTACCACCTGGCTTAGAGACATGGGCAACTTCTCGTTCCTCTAGCTCTCTCATCTGCAGAATGAGGAGTGTGAACTACACGACTGCTAAAGCCCAGCTGGCTTCCAGTTCCAGGGGTGTGGGACTCAGACTCTGGGATGACATTACAATAATTCAGTACACTTGATGCAGGCTGATCACACTGAAATCCAAAAAATCTGAAACAAGGGAGCACGTGCCATAAAAGAAATCATTTTTAAGAATGTGTCTGGGATATTAAGTTCTAGAGTATATCTGGACTCAGTCTCTAAGACGCCTTGGCTTCGGGAAGTTTTAAAACCCTGCGCCTGCTAGTTCAAGCTCTGAGAGCGAGAGTCCCCGCCTGTGGATCCTAACAGGGCCTCTTCTCTGAACGTGCGATACCTGCGCATGAACTGCCCAAGCCACCAAGACTGCTGATGGGAAATGTGTTCAAACACCACGTGGCAGTGGTGACTGCGGGGTTTTCTGAGGGAGATTCACCCTGAGTTAATATCTGTGCATCTTCCTCTTTTTTTCCTTCTCTGTGAGCTGCCGCCACAGCATGGCCACTAACTGAGGTCTGTACCCAGGAACCGAAGCCGGGCTGCCAAAGTGGGGCGTGCCGAGCTTAACCGTGAGGCCATGGGGCCGGCCCAGGAGAGTGGCTGTTTAATAAGCAAAGCTGACAAGTTCCAAGAAGGGAACTCGAGCTTCTACGTAACATGCAAGCAATACGATGAGGAAGAGATGAAGAGTAAAACACAAATCCAACACCTAAGAAGACACCCGCCAGCACAGACTGGATGACCACAGAGATGAACAGAAATAGGCGGGGATCCTCCAAGCACCTGTTGGAAGTGCTCTGAGCTGCGAGCTGCGGTCCTGCGGAGATGTCACGGGCGTTGCTGCGGGAGGGCTTGGGCTCTCGGAGCGCCACGAGTGCTGGGACCTCAGCCGCCTGCGAGTCTTTGCCAATGTTTAAAAAAAGGCAAAACTATCAACTAAACAAACAAAACCCCACGACAAGCACGAAGCCACCACTGGTGTGTGGCAACCTGACCAAGCGGCCAGGTTTAGCTGCAGGTGAGCCCTGTTTCTGAGCGACGTGGTCACTGAAGTGTGGTTGCTGTTTGAGTGTTCTCCTGAGCCCACCCTGCAGGACTAAGGATTTACCCCTCCTGTTGGTGCACCTCACACAAGGGCACGAGGCCTGGGGAGGGTCCCTCCAGGGTTGAAGTCAGGGGACCCGGCGTTCACCCCAGCTGGGTGTCCATCTCCCTGTTCCTTGCTTCCTCCACTGCCAAATGGGATTCTACGTCTTGTATGGACTTCAGAGCCCCATCACTCTGGATCTGAAACCATTCACCCCCTATGTTGATCCACACAGTTCTTTAACATTTCCGAGCCTGCACGTCCTTGTGCGTAAATTGGGTAAAGCAGTGCTGATTTAAAAGACTCTTCTAAGGGTTAGAATTACTGGTCGTAGTGCCCTGTATGTAGTGGGCTCACTCACTAGAATGTCTGTGCTGAGAATCTACCACGTGCCAGACACTGGGCTAGACTCCGGGTTATGTGCCACTCTGAGGGAGATTCTCCTGGAATATATTAGGGTCTGTGAGAAGTCACCAGCATCACACAGTGCAGCGTGGCAACGGGAGACACAGGATCGGGGGCTGAACTGGTTTTGTGGACGAGTACGGCATGGACTCAGTCACTCTTCTAGGCCTGGATTTGACGTGTGCTCTGTGGCCCTCACAGCAGGAGTAAGTCACCTGCTCCGAGTGACCTGAGCCCGCTGTCCAGCGCTCAGGACAGCTCTGCTCCTGCCTCCTGCAGTAGACAGCTCTCAGCTTAGGCTGCCTGGAGGTCCTTTACCGTCCCTGTGCAGACAGGGCTCTAAGGCTTCTGTGGGAGCCTGTTCTCCCTCAGCCTCAGCCCGCATGGTTAGGGGGACATAACCCCATCCCCTGGCTCTGTAGGTGGGCATGGAACCGAGACTACACCAATGAGAAACTCTATCATCTTTTAAAGATAAGAATTATTTTAAAAGTGAGCAAATGACTCAACCCAGGCCAATCAGAGCCAAAGCACCCAGGAGTAGGGCCTTTCCTCGACGTACTGTGGGAAAGCCGCTCTCCTCCCCTGAGATCACTGAATTGGGGGAATAATCCTGGAGCT